>NC_137834.1:44626830-44644330 GCF_948465745.1 Chenopodium album | reverse complement strand
CCAATATAAAGACGGTTTTCAGTGCTGGTTATCCAGTTACAGAAGCGACCCCATAGGCTTTCGCTTTCGCATCTCTCTAAAATTGCAGTCATGGTAAAATCTTGGTTTATTTAATTTAATCACCAGGGACTCCCAAGCACACAAATTCACTAGAAATAGAGAATTGAAAGCTTGTTATTTAACAGTATAACATGTCTTATATGCCCGTGTCAACCAATATCTATTGATATTGATCAGAATTGGGTGTAAATAACTGAAGCAAATTGAAAAAGAAAAAGAAAGTAGCATAAATCATAAGAGAAGAAAGTTTCAAAAAAGGTTGGGAATAGTACGACCGAGTCCTCCCTTTGTTCAGTTTGTTCGAAAAGAATCATGAATCATATAATATATATAAGATATGAGAGTTTTCAAAACGAAGACCTTAAAAAAAATGGAACCGGGAAGAAAAGGGGGAAAAAGTAAAGCCTAAGCATATATGGCACGAAAAGGAAATCCGATTTCGGTAAGACTTGATCTGAATCGTAGTTCAGATTCCAGTTGGTTTAGTGATTATTATTTTGGTAAATTAGTATATCAAGATATCAATATGAGATCTTATTTTGGTTCGATACGCCCACCTACGAGAGTTACCTTTGGCTTTCGCCTCGGTAGGTGTATTATTATACATTTTCAAAAAAGAACATTCATTAATTTC
Organism: Chenopodium album; assembly: GCF_948465745.1. NCBI lineage: Eukaryota > Viridiplantae > Streptophyta > Magnoliopsida > Caryophyllales > Amaranthaceae > Chenopodium > Chenopodium album. Next base: position 44,643,636 of record NC_137834.1, on the reverse strand, counting down.
TTTCTTCCTCGTGGACCACAACGACGAAAACAACGCAAAAAATCCAGACCCGGAAAGATGAAGAGCCGGTGGTGGGAATTTAAGAAAGTCGGGCCGATCGAGTGTCTTTATTCAAGCAAGGGTAGAAAAGAAGAACGAAACGAAGTGAGAGGCCGAAGGGTCGGGAAAAGAGTCGGGTCGATCAGGCTCGACGACCAGAAAAAGCAAAACGAAATCAGGGTTTGGCCAAAAAAGAAGCAACGCTATGGATACCATGCATGACCGATCACCATCGATAAAAAAAAAATCTTTCTAAATCACTTCGGGTCAGCGGGGCCTTCAAGCATCCGAAATACGCCGCGGTTGTAAATGACATAGCCTTCAAAAAAACAAAGTTATTCAAGTTCTTTTTCCCAAAGAAGTCCCGCTACGACGACCCGACAAGTCATCTACTTAAAAGGACCCTCCATGCAGCGCGCCCTTCCTTTAATTATTCGGTCATGCAATACTTATTAAATACAAAGAAAAAAATACATTTCTATCCCGTCCTAGTTCTCAATCATTTCGTGGCACCGGGCATGGTTGAGCCATCCACGATGAAGAGAGCTAATACGCAGGGAAGAAGCTTAGATAAGAGAATACGTTCTCGCATCGCTTTTTTTGTTGAAAGCTCGACCAGCGAGAAAAAGTGTTTGGCCGAAGCCAAAAAGAGGTTGACCCACTTCATTTGCCAAACAAATGATCTTCGCTTCGCGGGAAGAAGAAAAACCACCATCTCGCTCTTTCCTTTCTTCGGTGCTACCTTTTTCTTTCCAAGGGATGGAGTTAGAGTTTATAAGAACCTCTTTTTTAAAGATGCCCGGGAACAACTCCTAGGTCAATTAAGGAGAAAATGTTGGAACCTCATGGGTAAGGATAAGGTAATGAAATTGATAGAAAAATTCATAGATCTAGGTGGGATAAGAGAATTGATAAAGGGAATAGAGATGATGATAGAGATCATACTGAAAAACAGAAGAATTCCTTACGGGTATAACTCTTATTTGAACGAAGTGAAAAAAAAGCAATCTTTGTTGTCTAATAGAACAAACACTAATACCTTAATTGAATCGGTCAAGATTAAATCTGTTTATCAAAGTGCTTCTTCGATTGCTCAAGACATATCTTTTCAACCGAAAAAGAAAAGAGGATCATTTCATTCTATTTTTAGTAAAATAGTTAAAAAGATTCCATTAGTAATGAAAAAGGGGGTAGAGGGGATCCGTATATGTTGTTCAGGTCGATTAGAAGGTGCAGAAATTGCTAGAACTGAATGCGGAAAGTATGGAAAAACATCTTGTAATGTATTACACCAGAAAATGGATTATGCTTCTGCGGAAGTATCTACTCGTTACGGAATCGTGGGTGTCAAAGTGTGGATTTCTTATAGTAAAAAAGAACAAGGACGTGCTATATCCGAAACGAAAAAAATATAGTAAATCAAGTAAGAAAGATGTAGTAGAGGTTGCAAACCGGACGGTACACAACTTCGATTGCTCGTGTGTCCACGGGACAAATCCCATTTGAAATGGATGGTGTGAGTTTGTCAAATGCTCGACAAGCCCAACGTCTTAAGTGGTCGATGGAAAAAGATAAGGAAAAAAATACGGCTCAAGACGAAGAAATAGCCCGGCAGAAGGCCGATCTTCGTTTTATGATAGAGCCTCTTCTCATCATGGAGAGGGCCCGTCGTGACCTTTTGGCCAAATTTCCTCCTGAAGCCCGCGAGCAGTACGAGCTAGACCGGGAAAAACAAAGAAAAAGATTCGAAGGTGGGGCGGCCGATAGCTCCTTTCTCGTGTGTGCAGTCTTCAATGCGAGTTGTGCGTGGAATGTCGCCTAAAATGAAGTGACTCATGGGTGTGGGGCACAATCGTGTTTACAAGGAAGTAGTGCTTTTTTCTATTGTGCTATTCTATTGGAATTCTCTAGCCTAGTGGCAACAAAAGCGGACTTTGAGTTGGTGCTACCTAAGGTGTCGCAAATGAGCTTTAGCGGATCCAGATTTCTTATAGCAAGCCAGTCACAGTTCCGGTCAGCTTAGTCACCTTCTCCTATTAAGCTTTCAGGCAAGTAAGCCACTATATATTATGGCATAATAGTAGAAAACTAATAGCTTTGAAACTCTCACGTAGTTCTGGTTGAATCAGTTTCCTTTGTTATATAGGATCAAGGCAGATTAAAGGAAGGAATTGATAGAGTTAGATTCATCTGCAGCTCCTTACTTATTCAAGTAAGTGAAGAGGAATTACCTTTAATTTAATCAGTCTATTACTTCTGAGTAAGGCACTCTCCTAAAAAAAAGTAAACAAGAGTTAACAGCAGGCACAATAGAAAGGCAGTTGGAAGCAGGCGATAGGCTTAGATCAGATGCAAGCAAGGAAAGCAGCCCATTAGAGGAAAGGAAAGGACGAAGCACATTGAAGTTGATTGCCACCTAGTTCGTGAGAAAAAAAGTGTCTGCAAGTGAAATATCTTGGATTGAGAGTCTGTAGTAGACTTTTGTTCTTCCTTTGTAATTGCAGGTGGTTTGTTTTGCACTTAAGGATAGTCTTAGGTGGAGAAGTCTGATGTCTTTGTGTAAAGAATGATTTGGAAAGTTTCATTTTAATTGCTTATTCATCATGCAAGAATATTTCAGGTTGAGCTACATGGTTCCAATTGCTAGCAATGAAACGTCTAATAGATGCAATTGTAGGAATCTCACCAACAATATACATTACCATTGATGTAACCCACTTGCTAGACATAGCCTCCAAATCCTCCTTTTGAAGTTGAGCAATCTTCCCCCCTTCCTTGACCATGGGGGCAACAAAGTCCAGAGAAGTACCTTTAGCAGCAAGACGAGACCCAGCAAAGAGACCAGCCCATGGATAAGAAGGCAAAGTTTCATTTTTTCCCTACGTCTCCAATCTCCTATTCACCATTCTAGTGTTTTGTGCTTTAGGAACAGGAACAATAGGGGTATTTTTTGTCTGTGTACCCACATTAGCAAGAGCCCTAGTAATATCATCATTCAACGCTTGCATCCTTGATATGATAGAGCCGTTAGACCCATCCCCAGCCCCAGCTCCATTTGTTTTCTCAGAAATTGGAACAGAATTTACTGTTCCATTGGTTAATGTTCCTCCAGTTTCCAACTCTCCCATAGATAACCCAAGGGCTCGATTCAAAGCTAAAATGGGATTATGAACACTTATTGAAACCATACTTGCACTTGGATGGACCAAAGAAGAGTGCATCAATGGTTCAGAAGGCACTTCAGGGCTTGGGGTTGTTGGTGCTTCCATTGTTCGATTCCTACCATTATGTCTTTACATAGTCTGATTAACACTAGATTGAGAATTGTGAGATTTTTTCTACAGTCTTCACCCAGGATCCACCCCTTAGACAAAGAGCATTCTGGTCAAAGCTAGCCTCAAAGCAACTTTGGTTGCTCTCTTGTCAGGAGCTAAGAGCGTCTCAATCTCTTGTTTTTACAAGAGTCGTAGGACATCAGTAAGATAGGGTATCTAGTTCATTCAAATGAGTTTGAACTCAATATCCATCGAAGCAATAACAAGAATATTTCTAGTAGACCCTCTTTCACAATCCCTAGAGAGATAGTTCACGAATAGACCGAGGAATAAGTAATTCGACTCATTCACATCCAGATCATGAATGTTTGGAATCCATATTATGCAAGGAGAAATTGCTTGGTCCTCTATTGTCTCTGGTGCTCAACTTACTGCTAAAGGTAGGCCTCTTCATTTTGTCTCCCCTGTTTTAAGAGATGGTAAGCCACATGCTAGTTTATTGAAGAATGAATTGGATTCAGCTGCTATGCCATGGATGAATTCTATTGTGCTTTATGTGGTTGGTGTTTTTCCTACTATTGCTAAATATGCACCGTTATATTGCTCGTGATTGGAACTTTGTGAGTAAACCTATTGTGTTTTATCATGATGATGGCTACTTCCTGGTGAAGTTGAATTCTATGGAGGATAGGGAAGGGAACCAACACTCTTGTCATAAATAATTTAGGCCCATAGCTTGCTGTAACACCGTCTATCAAGTAATTTCTAAAAATGCTTTGTAATAGACTTCAACATGTCCTCCATGATATTGTGACAGATTGTCAAGGTGCATTTGTGAAAGATAGGTCTATTGTTCATAATATTATTCTTTCTCAAGATCTTCTTATATTTTTTAATAGAAAGAATGTGCCCCCTAGATGTTTGATTAAGCTTAACTTGAAAAAAGCTTATGATTCCATACATTGGGATTTTTTTGAAGGAGATTACTGGATGCTCTTAATTTTCCTTCTTAGTTCATTCAGTGGATTATGCTTTGTGTGTCAACACCAAAGTATTCAGTGATGGTGAATGGTACTTTACATGGGTATTTTGAGGGTAAAAGAGGTCTAATATAGGGTGATCCTGTCTCCCCTCTGTTATTTTAAATATGTATGGAATACTTTACTATATTCTTGAATGAAGTAGGATAAATGCATGGTTTTCATCCTGGTTGTTCTCATTTAAAGCTAAATCATCTAGCTTTTGCTGATGACTTACTTATGTTCTGCAAGGGTAATGTGGCCTCAGTTGTTTTGCTCCTAAGAGGGTTTGCTACCTTCTTAGTTAGTTCTGGTTTGGTTGCTAATGCTGGAAAGTCTGCTGTTTACTATAGGAGGATGCCTATTGATATTGTTGAGAATATATTACAACTCACCCGGTTCTCTATAGGTACTCTCCCATTGTAGTACCTAGGAGTTCTTATTTCTCATAAAAGACTTTCTGTTAGTGATTGTAATATTATCACTGATAAAATGACTGCTAGATTGAGAGTGTGGGCCTCAAGGCACCTTTCTTATGCTGGGAGATTGGTTCTTGTTAACTCTGTACTCATGTCTCTCCATGTGTATTGGGCTTCTATCTTTTTGTTACCAAAAGCCGTGCTCCGGAAGATTACTAACATTTGTAGTAATTTTGGGGGGGGGGGGGGGAAGGTAAGGCCACTTACTCTAAAGAGTTCTCCTATAGCTTGGGATCTTGTGTGTTCTCCTAAGTCTAGTGGTGGACTAGAGGTGAGGAGCTGTTTTATTTGGAATTATTAGAAGCATGAGGAAAGCCCAAATGAAAACAAATAAGAGTGGTCGTGGAGAAGGGGACTCATTGTACTGAAAAAGCTATTGCTAGTGCTAGTGCTGTACTAACTTACTCTATACCGGTCTTAGTGGACTGAAAGAGTGAGCTGGAAAGGGGCTTTTCCGTCTTTCCGGAGAAAGAAAAGAAAGAGAGCTAGCTTCGGTGTCACGTAGCTCACCTAAGAAAGGACGGAGCTGTCGAGTGAGGATTGGGCGAGGGAAGTTCCAGATGTACCCGGGTACAAATCAGCCAATAAAAAAAAGACAAGTAGAAGCGAGTTCAATCGGAGTAGGCAGGGCTAAATAGTGCAAGTAGGTTACGTAAACGAGGTATGTAGTCACTTATTAGAAGGTTAAGGATAGATCACATGCTTTTTGTACTGGTCAGCTTTGAGCTGTCGAGTAAGGAGTGCTCTATCTCTTAAGAAAGGGGCTTTGGAAACCTACCTTATTAGAAGAGAAAGGGGAGTACTCTCTGATGTGCGTTCTATTATTACCTCCTCTTCCTGAGGGAGTGATCGGAATTAAGCCGCGTGGCGGTACCCGCCAAAAAAAAAGGACTATTTTATTCGTTTTTCGGGCAGGGCCTTTCGTACTCCAATCCGTACGAAGAGAATTATTAAGCACACTAAAATCTAGTGGATCTGGTTCCATATTCATGAAAAGCCAGGGTTGAAACATGTTATGAAACTAAGACAACAATTATTTATTACTAATAATAAGAAAGAGTTAAGCGCCTCCAAGGCCTATAAATAGAAGCTTCTTTCAGTCTATATTTTCAAAGAGAGAGGTAGAAGAAAAAATTTAAGTAAAAAAAAATGGATATCCCTACCTCAGAAAGGCTAGCAACAATTCAGAACAAAATCGGTTTGGTAGAAGCCGAGAAGCTCGAATGTGAGCAAAGGCTTGCTCTGTTCTGGGAGCACCCGCCTCCCATCGATCCAGCGCTTGTGGCTGCAGCCATGCTATGGATCCAGCGCCGCATTCGTGATCTGGAAGACAGCAAACGGAACCTCCTCAACGAGCAACAAGCCCTGATTGTGCAGGCCACCAGCCACCTCGCCCCCGGTCGCTGGGAAGACTAGAATAGAAGAGTCCGTCGACTCTTTCTAGAAGATTTAAATAAGTGTCTAATGATGGTGTATTGTTAATGAGATGTTTCTGCTTTTGTGTGTCCTTATCATCCCGCTCTTTTCGTTTAATCAAATGCTGTTTAATAAAAGATTCTAGAATATTTTGGTTCCCTAGAGATGTTGAATTCTGTCTTTCTTATCATGGTTTTTTACTAGCTTAGTTTTTGAATTAAGGGTGTTGCGAGTCGCTTACTCGATATATAAAAGAATATTGAAACGTAGAATTCGGATATCAGAGCTAGAAGTGTCTCGTACTAGAGGTATCTCTAGAGAATGGATAATTCGTGGGATAGGGAATAAAGTATTGAAATGCTTCTTTTCCAGCGAAGTCTGACTCCGGTCGATAAATCTGTATACTGAAGAATCAGTTGGCGCAGATCCTCTTATGATCGGAGTGATAAAACCACACAGGCTTCTATTCTTACTGAATTTCTACCTAATGGTAGTTAGCTTGTATCTATGAATCAAATCTAAGATACCTGTCTAGTCCAGTGGGTAGAGACTCTCATATGAAAAAGAAAACACCCTCTTTTAGCTTACTGTGATAAAAATCAGTCTAAAATGAGATATCTATCTTTATTTTCAAAGTTTGTAGGATGTTTGAAAATGGAATTGCACAATGTGTTGATGAATTACGATGTTTAATACGTGAGATGGCAAAAGAAGATGAAGAAGAGAGAATTCCGTTTTTTAGTAATAAAACTAAGATTGATGCTACGGTTGTAGATGATGATCTTCTAAGAAAGAAAAAAACTAGAAAGAGGAAAAAGATTCCAAATTCGGATATTGATAAAACAACTCTTAGTGAAGAAATCTTATTAGTGGGCAGTGTTGATGCCAAATGTGAATCCTTGGTGTCAATTCCTCGACCAAAACAGACTAAGCAAAGAAAACGAAGGAAGAAGGTTTGAAGAAGTTAGTATAGTACTGGTCTGGTTTGGAACTTGCTGCAATCGAAAGGAACTAGCCTGCAAGAGATTAGGAAAAGCATTAATTTAGAATGCTTTCTAAATGATAGTACTTTATTTAAGATAGGACTGACTGTTAACTCTTACGCTAGGTGGTACCGGTAGTGCTTTAGTCTCGTTATTTAGTATATTATGGTTAGTCCTATTTTTTATTAGAAGGAAGATTATAGAGCAAGTGACATCCATCCCATTCGTACCATCTCAACTTCTCCCTTATCCTCACTTCTCTATTAATTAGATCTCTCCTGTCCAAGTAAGCAAATAGGAATTACCTTCTCTTCCTCTTCTTTTTTTTTACTGTAAAAGGCCGGTTAACTCCTACTGTAGATAGATGATTTACTCGCTATTTAGTACCCATCAAACCTAATTGAAACAGCCTGCCTAGTCCGGAAGCCTCAAAATAACTTCTTTTAGGTGGAAAAGCTACATTTCTTTCCAAAATCATAACTTTAGCTATTACAACCCTGACTTCTATTTCTTCTTTTTTCGGTCTTTCGATAGAAAGAATAGCGTGAAATTTTGTTTTCTGGTCATCTTGTTAACGATTCCCTATATGAATGGTTAACGTGTACCACTTTCAGGTACGCACACAACACTTGACCTCGTTGCATAGCTTAGAGTAACTACGCACCTTAACTATGATAGCGAGATTATTACTGATAAAGCAACATTTAACGATTCATTGGTGTGTCATCCACATTCAGACAAGAAAACTCATTCTAATGGGCTACATGAGCCCTTAATAATTCAATCTTATCGAGTGGTTGACTGAGCAATCAGTCAACATCGTTCCTCTTACGAGCATCTTCGAACCTCTCCTTTACCTTTACAGTCGAGTAACTACTAGTACAGTACCTTAATCATATTGCAGATAAAGCGACGTTTCACTTCTCATATCATATATGTGGAATTAGATAATTATCATAAAAGGCATTATAACGCAATATAGAGTCCGTAGAAATCCAGTCTTCTTACTATCTTCTCTTCTTCTTTAACATGACTTGTTACAAGTGATGAATCTTCCACCTATTTAGTGGAAGTTTTTGTGACTAAAGAAGATCAGCCTAAGAAAAGACTTCTTAAATTACTACTACTCAACAGAACTAGACTCATGAACTAAGCTAGCAACTCCTTAAGAAGGGGCGTAGCGAGTCGCTTAAGCGAAGCTTTTGGAAAGGAAAGACAAACTTTGCCTAGCCTAAAAGAGAGTAACTTCACTGACTTAATGCCAGAGATATCATTAGAATAGGAAGTGATTCCAAAAGGCACTCTTACCATGTGAGTAGCCTGAGGATTTTATCAACGAATGGAAGAAACAGTAAGAGATAGATATAATTTATATTAGGGAAAAACTCCTTTTCTTTATCGGTCAGATCTTTCAACACTTGGATTTTTGACTAAAGAGAGGGGTCTTCGGAGGAAAGAAGAGTTGTACCGAAGACTTTCTATTAGCATAGAATAAAGTGAAGTCCCGCGCTTTGGCTTAGTCACTCTCTCGTCGTTCCTGAGAGCGGATGTCAGGATTGAACAAGAAGAGTTGCTACGTGTAATATAAATAAGACTTTTTTCTAGGGCTTCCTCTAACAAGAGAAGAAGCCGTTAGCAGTTCAGGTTAGGGTTTCGGTTTAATACCTATCGCCCTATTCTGATAGTAGAGTAGTGTTAAAACCAATAAGAGAAGTATGGGCGATGACCTAGTCTTTCAAGACAGTCAACATCCGCAGTCAAGTGACCAGTTCACTCTATAGTAGAACGGAATATGTCTCCTTCTCTGTTGTTATTCTCGGCCTAGAGACAAGGAACCTCTTTTGGGACCTCGTAGTGCTTGCGGCTTTCCCCAAGACAGCTTATTCCGTATCGGCACCAATGACCAAGGGCTTTCGAACTACTTGGGTTGTCCCCCCTAAACTTTCATGCATAAACCCGACACCGCTCTTAGCAGCTTAACCATAATAAGTTTGATAGACAACCACTCTCCTAAAAGGGCTATCCTCCCATCTATATGATCATGGTCTTGTCACGAGCTAGATTTGAACCAGCGTTCACCAGAATAATGATCTGGGTTTCGACCCACCGATCGTGACTTTTGGTTACCCGGTTCATCGTAATCTTCAAGAAAAGGCAAGACTAACGAAGATAGACTATGTCCGGGGTGCCCTGGGGCCACAAGCGACTCTTTCTTGAGTTTTCGCTGAACTCATACGTGCAATCCCATCTCCATCTGAAATCAGTACCAAAAGTCGGAATACGAATGAAATAAAAAAGGCCATTATTAGGGCAAACAATGCGACAGCTTCGCCCTGCGGCGTGCTTTTCTCTGGGCTTCCGTCTCCTCTGATGTAACCCCCGGCTAGTCCCATAATCATTGGAGGATTCTTACAGTATGCCCCAGCAATAGCGTTAATAATACTCAAACCGCCAACGCCAACAGTGAAAGTCACGACACAGGGGCTCACACCACTTTAAAGATTGATTCGATCCAGCCAAAAGTTTCCCTTCGGCTACCTTGTTACGACCTGTCCTTCTTAGGTTTTTTGTTAACTTAATCGTCGCGGAAATTTTCTTTTATCCACGAATACACACGATGGATTTGATCTTTTAGTTTAATAACGTTGGAGAAAAACGAAGAGAGCCATGAAACAAAGAAGGAAATGTTTTTAATGAATTGAATCAACTTTTCAATTTTTCCTGTTTTTTTGCTCGCTGTTTCGTACCACTCCGGGGGGAGCCCTGGGGTTTGAAAGTCGAAGAGCCAAACCAGGAATTCGTTGAGATTAAGGCGCCACAACATCTCGGGGGTGATGCTGGCAGCGTCTTTGTACAGGAAGAAGTAGGCCGTAAAACAGCTCAAGACACATAGGCCGATAAAACGGTTTAGAGCGGTTCGATAAACCATTTTTATCGTGGAACAAAAAAATTTAAAAACGGATCTCGATAACCCTTTGTACATTGGTTTTTTTTTTTTGCATTGGTTTTTAGAGCTCCCGCCTCTTTTGATGGGCTTGGATTTTTTAAGAAAGCTTTCTTCTTATTGCTCTGATGTGCGATACTAAAAAGTTGGGACTTTTCAAGTTCGCCAGAACAGTGGATGATTCTCATGTTCGGCGCGCACAGGGAGCTTGCCCACGACCCAACTCCTTTTTTCGCGGAGGCGCAGAAGTTTTCTTCTTTCACTTCAGGAAAATGGTTTTTACTTTTTTTCTTGTAGTTGTTCTTTGATGCATTTAGTGTTTGAAGCCCTATTAAGTAAAAAAAGTTGTTGTTTTCTTCTCTTTCCGCGATTACGATGGATTTGTAGCCAAAGGCCCCTTCTCTTGTAAGCGCTTTTAATAGCTCCGATTCTGTCAGTTGTCCCGGGCTTTTCCGAATTTCCAATAGAAGGTATTCTCTAATACATTGGTTTTTTTTTTGCATTTTGAACGTTTTATTTTTCTTTCGGGAAGGGGGGGGGGGTAAGTTCTACTGACACCTTTCTGTCTTGCCATTTTTTTTTATTAGAATAGAATGCCTCGATGCCAAAGCCAAAGACGATGCTGATTTGCCGAAGATGAAGACCTTTTTTATAGTATAAAGGTTTTTTCGGCGGCGAATAGGATGGTGCCGTTCCTTCTGAGCCAGGATCAAACTCTTCTTTTGACTATGATTGGATCCTGCAGTGGTAGAACCTCGTGAACCGGGCGTACTACTTCCCAACCTTCTGTGGACCTTTCTTCTCTTATGATTTTTGCAACTTTCTTGAGTTTAGTGATTGATATCAAAGAGAGTCTCAGTCTAGTCACTCAACTAATCTACTCGTAGAGTGCTAGTAGTCTAGTAGTAGCGTGCGTGGTAGTTAAGACTTCGCTCCTTCTTCTCCGCTATGGAACCCCACTTGGAATGCAAAGCATTCTTTTCAACCTTGTACTAAGCTAAGGAATCATAGCCGGCTTTTTAAAACACATATAATACATTATAAAACACATGAAAGAAGAGAGAGGACACATGTATGGTTGTTTTTTCATGCAGCCTGACTCGGAAAAAGCTGTTATGGCATTGAAGGCAGAAGGATGTCGAGTAACTACTAGTAAAGTACCTTAATTTAATCATATTGTAGAAAAAGTGACGTTTCACTTCTCATATAGGCATATAAAAATTTTGTAAAAACACATGACAGAAGAGAGAGAACACATGACAGAAGAGAGAGAACACATGATAGAAGAGAGAGAGCTACAAATTGAAAAAAAATTATAAACAGGAGACCCTTTTCTAGTCGTTTTCGCTTTGGTAAAACTACTTGTGAACATACAAGCAAAGGTAATTGCTAGCCGTAGAGCTAGAAGCAAACACCTATCTCCTCTTAGCCCTTGTTGCTTCCCGAGCTGTTATCTCCTTAACGCTATATCTATCTTCATTCTTTTTTATATCATTGTTTGTCGATCACCCGTCGAAGGATGCCTTAACTAAGGCCTACTTAAATAGTTCCTCGTGATTTATGACTTCTTCTTTTAACGGATGAATCAGTCAGACTAGGGAAGCGAAGACAAAGACTCCGCTTTTAGCTTCTTTTTGGCCAGCAAGAGAGACTAACGGGCTACCAATTATGGCACCCCCCCATTAGTCGAACGAACTCAAGCCGTTAAACTTACACACACATAGACAAACCAACCAAACTCAACAACGAATTCTTTCCAAAAGCTTCGCTTAAGCTATTACAACCCTCCATTCACTAGGAATGAGCCCATTGGGAAGTCTTTACCCTTCCCCCAAAAGTCCTAATCGAAGAGCCATATGAGACAAAGAACCAACTAGCTTATATCCTTAACTGCAAAACAACTCCGAGTGGTTAGCGGACTATTGAAGTATATAAGTTCCAGTCCGCATTGAGGAGACAACCCAGGTGAAGCAGAAGCTGCAGCTCTGACCCTTGGGGACAAAAACAAGATCCAAAGAGAAGTACTTCTCTTAGCCATTTTTTAGTTTCCCCTCCTTCAAAACGAAGCAAGTGTATCAAGGAAGCGGAAAGAAGAAGTGTTAATCATAGCTAGCATTTGAAAACACATATAATACATTATAAAACACATGACAGAAGAGAGAGAGAGCTACAAATTGAAAAAACATAAAATAAATCTAATGTTGAGGCTTATTTCTTCTGCCACATTTAATGGCCCACTCAACTTCAGAAGTAAACACATCAGGACATCTTCAAAACTGCAACAGATTAAGAATTTATGGGGAGAGTGTGTTCTAGAAGCAACTCACATCATAAATTGACTTCCATCCTCTGTGCTCAAATGGAAGACCCCCTATGAAAGATTGATGAAGAAGTTTCCTGATTATGATCACCTTAGGGTGGTGGGATGCCTTTGTTATGCAGTTAACATTCACAGAAAAGGGTGTGAGATGTGTCCTTTTAGGTTATCTTGGTGGACAAAAAGCTTACAGATTAATGGATTTAGAGACAAGGAAGATCTTTGTGTCAAGAGATGTAGAGTTTAAGGAGCATATATTTCCTTTTAAGCAAAGTTCAGAAGAGTTTAACAAGCTTACTCACTGTATACAGATGTTGCCACAACTGCACTGTGAAGAAGATGTAGATCACAATGCAGGGACTCCAATTCCATTTATTCTTGAAGAAGCACTTGGATGAGACATTCACAATCAAGGATCTGGGAAAGCTGAGAGATTTTCTTGGTATAGAAGTTGCAAGAGGAAACAAAGGGAGTGAAACTTTCAACTAATCAAGGTGAAGTTTTGGTAGTCCCATTCCTTGAGAGTAGGTAACTTGAGATTTTAGGCCAGAAAGTGGTGGTCTAGCTCCTTCCCCTGCTTTGTAGCTTTCCATTAGCTACCCCTCTGCTTTATTGTGAACTAGCTTTCTAGCTTAGAAAAGAGGATATACTGCTTTGGACCCTCATATGGCCAGTCACCCACGAGGGTGGTTTCTCGTTCGAAATTGACTAGTTCAAATGGTTCATTCAGGTAAACTCGTCAATTGCTCTTTGACCTCTCCCATGTTGTTGATTGGTATACCCTTCGTTTAGGAAATAACGTATGTAAGTCAAGCACTATCTTCATTCTATCTTTTAGTCTAGTTGGTAGCAATCTAAGGATTCGCAGCTCTCCAAAGGTAGGTTAATCAGTATATCCCGATTCCCGCTACGCACCTTGCTTTCGATTAGGGATCCCTGCCCTCCATTCTCTCAAGTACTTCCCCGCTTCCTCTGCTTGCTTTCATGTAGTTTATTGCGGCTAGACTGGATTTCTTCTTGTCTTTACTTTTTTTTCTATTCGTTGAGGTACTTTTCACTCTTTTGAGGATGTAACAAGTCCTTCTTTCCACTTCGCTAGCAGTCCATGTCTAACTGTCTTCGGAGCCGTATCAGGGCCAATTCCCTTTCTTTGAGATTAAGACTCGGGTGAGAGGGAAAGAATTAGGTTGCAGCGGAGCCCCATTCGCGATCGTCTTTGTAGGAGAAGCCCTTGATCAATTTTTCGATTACCTTACCTGCTGCCCTGGGACACATTCCTTCGACCGTGGTAGAAAGGTAAAGAGATATGAGAGTGAGGCTAGCTTTTGGCATCCCTGTTGCCAATAAACTTTTCCCGGCCTTACTTTAAAAAAAGTAAGTAAGTCGACTTTCGTCGCCATACTTGTTCCAAGTAAGTGAATTGGCATTACCTTACTCTAAAGAGTCTGTCAATTTCATTGCCTTTGCCTCTGATTCCTCTTACTCATAAAGGGTCTTACGGTCGGGAGAACTACCTAAAACTAAAGAAAAATAGTGCTCTTTCTAAGAGTAGGCGTGGAGAGCTTTTTGCGGGGAAACTTGCAAGTACAGTTTGGGGGGAGGCGGGCGTCGACCCAACCTTATGAGTATTCGGACTATAACAGTTCCGATGAACAGTCACTCACTTTTGACAGTTATACGATTCCAGAAGATGATCCAGAATTGGGTCAGTCACGTTTATTAGAAGTGGACAATAGAGTGGTTGTGCCAGCCAAAACTCATATATGTATTATTGTAACATTTGCTGATGTACTTCATAGTTGGGTTGTACCTTCCTCAGGTGTCAAATGTGATGTTGTACCTGGTCGTTTAAGTCAGACTTCTATTTTGGTACAACGAGAAGGAGTTTACTATGGTCAGTGCAGTGAAATTTGTGGAACTAATCATGCTTTTATGCGTGCTCCCGAAAACATAGGCTGACTGTTGAGCCCACTCTTGCTCGGCCGCACCACCCGGGGTGCGAGCCACCCGAAAAGCAAGCTTTTACAGCGAGCGGCTGGAGTAGTAGGGAGCCGAGGAGCAGGCCAGTAAATAAGATATAAAAAGGGGCCAGGCTCCCGGTGAAGCAGAGAAGACGGTTAGGATAACGAACTTGAAACGCGGAGCCGGAGCGGCCGGCGAGCGAGTGGTTAGTGGCCAATAGCGCCCTAGTTGACGACATTCCTCTCTGCGGCTGGCAATTAAGAAACCATGGGGCACTCCATACCAGAGCAAGCAAGTCTAAGGTTAGGGATGAGACGCCCGCGCAAGGACCTCTTTTTCTTTCTAGATCATGCGAAGGGGGCCAGTCCAAGATCGTACTCTTCCTCTACAAAGAGAACAGACGCTCTCAACGGCTAGGCGCCACTCTCTTTCTGAGTCATTCTAGCTTCTTCATGATTTCGTGCCGTGGTGAACAAACAAAACAAAAGAGGGCCGTTTCAGCAGAAGGAGAAGGACCTGCAACGGCTTCCGCCGCCTCTTCTTGTTCCTATAGCCGTCTGTTACGAGTCAGGAAAGCCTGGAATCCTCAATATAAATAGAAGGGATCTCTCAAAATAGAAAAGGGAGGGCAGGGCTTCCGCAAGGGCCCCCCTCTTCCCGGTCAAGATAGATGGAAAGGAGCCCTAGAAAGTAAAGGCCATAACCAGCCTTATTATTTATGTACGTACACTTTATTTCACAGGGTGGGGCCGCCCTTCCTTCAGCTGGTTTTCTTCTAGAACCTTGTATAGGTTGGAGCTTTTCTAATAAAAAAGGGGGAAAGGTTTGGCACAAAGCTGCTCGTTTTCTCGCTTCTGAGAGGCGAGGGGAGCCTTACTTACAGGTTCAAAGCCTGGCGTGAAGCGATGGGATTGGATTTCACCTATGATCTCAGATTAGTGGGCAACCATAGTTTCCTTTTTTCGTGGTGTTGTTAACGTTGTTGAAAGCGAAATTTTTAGTCGGCTCTGCTTTTCGGAGCTGCTCCCAGCTCACACTATGATGGAGGAGGTGTCGTGAAGATGTAGGAGTGTGAGCAGTACGAGCTGAAAGGCTCCCATACTGTTTGGAGGGCAGGAGGCATAGATGCCAAACAAACCTGACCCCTATCTATCGTCGTGGAAGCTGTTTCTAGGAAAGATTATGGTTCTCGGGTATCTAATCAATTAATCCCCCAAACCGGAGAAGCTTAAGCGGAAATGAAAGAATAGGGTGAAGAAGAGAAGCCACTAAGTAGGCTTCGCTCGCTCGCTCGTTTAGTAGAAAGCAAGTAGAGTGCATAAGCTCCTTTATAGATAGAGGCGAGTACTACACGAGCTCGTAAGTTAAGTACGGAACGAGCCTTGTCTACAAAGCAGAGCGACCTCGTCTTGCTTGCTTCTGGCGAAACTTCCTGCACTAGAGAATGGCCATTCTGGTATGGTAGGAAGACTGCTTTTTAGGCCGACCACTATATAGGAATAGGAGCGATAGCGAAGCCAAGCCGTATAAAGGCGAGCAACCCTTATAGCAATAGAAAACGACCTACTTATAGCCTTGACCTTTGTTACTAATGGCAGTAATCATATAATATATATAAGATATAAGAGTTTTCGAAACGAAGTGACTTAGACAAATCGTTTTTGTCAATAACCTCCGACCAATCAATCGAATATTGATTAATACGTAATCGATGGAACACTACTTGAAAACGGCTCTTCTGCTCATAAACAAAATGTTCAAAATGTTCCCGGAAATTCTTGCTCCCATTGAACCATTTGTGTCTATATGCATCAGGATCCCGATTCATGAATCTCTCGGTTCGAGAAATCAAAATAAGAGGATCGAACCATTTCTTCTGACTCTTTTTCAAATTCGATAAATGTTGGTTGATCATATATTTCCTTATAGTTCTATGATTCAAAGTATCGTTTCCTATTTGATCCCTTTGAATTCCATATTCGATGTTGCGATCGGATCTATTCATTAAAAAGAATCGATTAAATACATTTCTGGAGATCCGAACCTATTTTTTTCGGATCCTTCGATAAAAAGATTCATTCTCTTCATAAAAAATAGGAGATAGAACCAATAAAGATTTATTTTTTTATTCATCCCTGGAGTTGAATACCTCATTCAAGAATTGTTTTTGATCCAATCCGCAGGAATCAATAGAAAAGGCAAATCCCTTATGATACACCAGATCCGGCTCGTTTATTGATAGAGTGAATAGATCTGCCATTTCTTGAAATTTCTCTGCGGATTCAAAATTGTGGTGTAATGTGTATCCCCCCCTGTTTCGGTCATGGAATAGATGAAATAAGTAAAAAAATGAATTTTTGTTCAAGAATGAA
>NC_137834.1:40829330-40854330 GCF_948465745.1 Chenopodium album | reverse complement strand
GGAAAAGCCATCTTTTTCTCAACAATGTCTTTGTCATTTGATCCAATAGTGTTCCGTTAGATAGGAACAGATTTGATAAATACTGATAACTCTTGGATAGAGTATTAGAACGGAAAGATCCATTTGATAATGAACTATTGGTTCTAAGCCATCTCTGGCGATTAATCAACAGTTCAAAGTGCTTTTCTTGCGTATTCTTGATAAACCAGCGTTGAAATATAGATATAGGAGGATTCATTTGGGAAGTAAGAAGCCCCTTTGATATCTCTTCATCTGCAAAGAATTCTCGATGTGAAAACACAGAGACAAAGGGCTGATCTTTGAATAGGAAAAAGAGTGGATCTGCAAGGTCCCAAATGAATTGGCTTATTCGAAAAAAGCCCTGTTCTTTGGAAGATCTATCTCGTGGCTGGTTCTGCATGGTTCCACTCGGCAAGAACTCCGAATCATTCTCTTGAAGCTCATCCTCTTTATCATAAATGCTCCGCTTGCCCCGAAATGACCTGGCCCAATAGGGAAATCCCAATTCATTTGGCCTTTCGATACAATCAAATAAAAAGCCCCAGGGGCTCCATATTCTAGGAGCCCAAACTATGTGATTGAATAAATCCTCTTCTATCTGTTGCGGATCGAGGGCTCCTTCCCCTTCTTCCCATTCCGGATCGTATTTTTCATAGAGAAATCTATGATCAAGGATAGAACAAGATCCATTTTGCATCATATCTAAGGGATTCCTTAGTTCGGGCTGAAGAAACAATGTCACTCGATCACTCTGACTGCAAGCTTTTTCTGTCCGTGAGGATCCCACCAGAGCGCCTTCTACTTCTAATAGGCCATGAACTAGATAAGAATCATTCTCAACGAGTCCATAAGAAGTGATCCCGTTTTTTTTATCGGGTCCAGGTAGAGACCAAAGATCTTGAGCGACCGATCCGGCAGAACAACTCAAAAGATAAAGAAGTATCGTTAATTTCTTTATGCTCGTTCCAAGTTCGAAGTACCATTTGTACAAATAAGAATTCCATTCGTTACATGATTTCTTCTTCATATAGGTAGATATAGGATCTATAGGGAAATTACTTAGAAGTACATTTTGTGCAACAACCCTTCCTATCTGATAAAAAAGGATCCCATGATCCTGAATCGATCTTACCTAGGATCGCAAATCCCAAGTTTGTCTATGAAGAGCGGATCGAATTGCATTAGTGTCTATAATGGATTTCTTCTGTGTAATACTAATCGATAGGGCCTCGTTGATAAATGCTACAAGATCTCGTACATTGGAACCCATGATTAGGGACCCGAATCCATTAGTATGGAACATTTTCTTTTCAAAGTGAAATCCTCTAGTATATAAAAGAGTGAAAAAGTGCTTTCGTTGTTGTTGAATACGAAGCCTTCGTATCCTAATGCATGTATTTAATTGATTCGGAGCGATTAGAGCGGGATCCACTTTTTGAGGAATATGAGTCGAAGCAATAACAAGAATATTTCTAGTAGACCCTCTTTCACAATCCCTGGAGAGATAGTTCACGAATAGACCGAGGGATAAGTAATTCGAGTCATTCACATCCAGATCATGAATGTTTGGAATCCATATTATGCAAGGAGACATTGCTTGGTCCTCTATTGTTTCTGGTGCTCAACTTACTGCTAAAGGTAGGCCTCTTCATTTTGTCTCCCCTGTTTTAAGAGATGGTAAGCCACATGCTAGTTTATTGAAGAATGAATTGGATTCAGCTGCTATGCCATGGTTGAATTCTATTATGCTTTATGTGGTTGGTGTTTTTCCTACTATTGCTAAATATGCACCGTTATATTGCTCGTGATTGGAACTTTGTGAGTAAACCTACTGTGTTTTATCATGATGATGGCTACTTCCTGGTGAAGTTGAATTCTATGGAGGATAGGGAAGGGAACCAACACTCTTGTCATAAATAATTTAGGCCCATAGCTTGCTGTAACACCATCTATCAAGTAATTTCTAAAAATGCTTTGTAATAGACTTCAACATGTCCTCCATGATATTGTGACAGATTGTCAAGGTGCATTTGTGAAAGATAGGTCTATTGTTCATAATATTATTCTTTCTCAAGATCTTCTTAGATTTTTTAATAGAAAGAATGTTCCCCCTAGATGTTTGATTAAGCTTGACTTGGAAAAAGCTTATGATTTCATACATTGGGATTTTTTTGAAGGAGATACTGGATGCTCTTAATTTTCCTTCTCAGTTCATTCAGTGGATTATACTTTGTGTGTCAACACCAAAGTATTCAGTGATGGTGAATGGTACTTTACATGGGTATTTTGAGGGTAAAAGAGGTCTAATACAGGGTGATCCTGTCTCCCCTCTGTTATTTTAAATATGTATGGAATACTTTACTATAGTCTTGAATGAAGTAGGATTAATGCATGGTTTTCATCCTGGTTGTTCTCATTTAAAGCTAAATCATCTAGCTTTTGCTGATGACTTACTTATGTTCTGCAAGGGTAATATGGCCTCAGTTGTTTTGCTCCTAAGAGGGTTTGCTACCTTCTCAGTTAGTTCTGGTTTTGTTGCTAATGTTGGAAAGTCTGCTGTTTACTGTAGGAGGATGCCTATTGATATTGTTGAGAATATATTACAACTCACCCGGTTCTCTAAAGGTACTCTCGCATTGTAGTACCTAGGAGTTCTTATTTCTCATAAAAGACTTTCTGTTAGTGATTGTAATATTATCACTGATAAAATGACTGCTAGATTGAGAGTGTGGGCCTCAAGGCACCTTTCTTATGCTGGGAGATTGGTTCTTGTTAACTCTGTAGTCATGTCTCTCCATGTGTATTGGGCTTCTATCTTTTTGTTACCAAAAGCCGTGCTCCGGAAGATTACTAACATTTGTAGTAGTTTTTGGGGGGGGGGGGGGGGGGGGGAAGGCAAGGCCACTTACTCTAAAGAGTTCTCCTATAGCTTGGGATCTTGTGTGTTCTCCTAAGTCTAGTGGTGGACTAGAGGTGAGGGGCTGTTTCATTTGGAATTATTAGAAGCATGAGGAAAGCCCAAATGAAAACAAATAAGAGTGGTCGTGGAGAAGGGGACTCATTGTACTGAAAAAGCTATTGCTAGTGCTAGTGTTGTACTGACTTACTCTATACCGGTCTTAGTGGACTGATAGAGTGAGCTGGAAAGGGGCTTTTCCGTCTTTCCGGAGAAAGAAAATAAAGAGAGCTAGCTTCGGTCTCACGTAGCTCACCTAAGAAAGGACGGAGCTGTCGAGTGAGGATTGGGCGAGGGAAGTTCCAGATGTACCCGGGTACAAATCAGCCAATAAAAAAAAGACAAGTAGAAGCGAGTTCAATCGGAGTAGGCAGGGCTAAATAGTGCAAGTAGGTTACGTAAACGAGGTATGTAGTCTCTTATTAGAAGGTTAAGGACAGATCACATGCTTTTTGTACTGGTCAACTTTGAGCTGTCGAGTAAGGAGTGCTCTATCTCTTAAGAAAGGGGCTTTGGAAACCTGCCTTATTAGACGAGAAAGGGGAGTACTCTCTGATGTGCGTTCTATTATTACCTCCTCTTCCCGAGGGAGTGATCGGAATTAAGCCGCGTGGCAGCACCCGCAAAAAAAAAAGGACTATTTTATTCGTTTTTGGGGCAGGGCCTTTCGTACTCCAATCCGTACGAAGAGAATTATTAAGCATACTAAAATCTAGTGGATCTGGTTCCATATTCATGAAAAGCCGGGGTTGAAACATGTTATGAAACTAAGACAACAATTATTTATTACTAATAATAAGAAAGAGTTAAGCGCCTCCAAGGCCTATAAATAGAAGCTTCTTTCAGTCTATATTTTCAAAGAGAGAGGTAGAAGAAAAACTTTAAGTAAAAAAAAATGGATATCCCTACCTCAGAAAGGCTAGCAACAATTCAGAACGAAATCCGTTTGGTAGAAGCCGAGAAGCTCGAATGTGATCAAAGGCTTGCTCTGTTCTGGGAGCACCCGCCTCCCATCGATCCAGCGCTTGTGGCTGCAGCCATGCTATGGATCCAGCGCCGCATTCGCGATCTGGAAGACAGCAAACGGAACCTCCTCAACGAGCAACAAGCCCTGATTGTGCAGGCCACCACCCACCTCGCCCCCGGTCGCCGGGAAGACTAGAATAGAAGAGTCTGTCGACTCTTTCTAGAAGATTTAAATAAGTGTCTAATGATGGTGTATTGTTAATGAGATGTTTCTGCTTTTGTGTGTCCTTATCATCCCGCTCTTTTCGTTTAATCGAATGCTGTTTAATAAAAGATTCTAGAATATTTTGGTTCCCTAGAGATGTTGAATTCTGTCTTTCTTATCATGGTTTTTTACTAGATTAATGTTTGAATTAAGGGTGTTGCGAGTCGCTTACTCGATATATAAAAGAATATTGAAACGTAGAATTCGGATATCAGAGCTAGAAGTGTCTCGTACTAGAGGTATCTCTAGAGAATGGATAATTCGTGGAATAGGGAATAAAGTATTGAAATGCTTCTTTTCCAACGAAGTCTAACTCCGGTCGATAAATCTGTATACTGAAGAATCAGTATTGGCGCAGATCCTCTTATGATCGGAATGAAAAAACCATGCAGGCTTCTATTCTTACTGAATTTCTACCTAACGGTAGTTAGCTTGTATCTATGAATCAAATCTAAGATACCTGTCTAGTCCAGTGGGTAGAGACTCTCATATGAAAAAGAAAACACCCTCTTTTAGCTTAATGTGATAAAAATCAGTCTAAAATGAGATATCTATCTTTCTTTTCAAAGTTTGTAGGATGTTTGAAAATGGAATTGCACAAATGTGTTGATGAATTACGATGTTTAATACGTGAGATGGCAAAAGAAGATGAAGAAGAGAGAATTCCGTTTTTTAGTAATAAAACTAAGATTGATGCTACGGTTGTAGATGATGATCTTCTAAGAAAGAAAAAAACTAGAAAGAGGAAAAAGATTCCAAATTCGGATATTGATAAAACAACTCTTAGTGAAGAAAGCTTATTAGTGGGCAGTGATGATGCCAAATGTGAATCCTTGGTGTCAATTCCTCGACCAAAACAGACTAAGCAAAGAAAACGAAGGAAGAAGGTTTGAAGAAGTTAGTATAGTACTTTATTTAAGATAGGACAGACTGTTAACTCTTACGCTAGGTGGTACCGGTAGTGCTTTAGTCTCTTTATTTAGTATATTATGGTTAGTCCTATTTTTTATTAGAAGGAAGATTATAGAGCAAGTGACATCCATCCCATTCGTACCCTCTCAACTGCTCCCTTGTCCTCACTTCTCTATTAATTAGATCTCTCCTGTCCAAGTAAGCAAATAGGAATTACCTTCTCTTCCTCTTCTTTTTTTTTTACTGTAAAAGGCCGGTTAACTCCTACTGTAGATAGATAGGTTTACTCGCTATTTAGTACCCATCAAACCTAATAGAAACAGCCTGCCTAGTCCGAAAGCCCCAAAATAACTTCTTTTAGGTGGAAAAGCTACATTTCTTTCCAAAAGCATAGCTTTAGCTATTACAACCCTGACTTCTATTTCTACTTTTTTCAGTCTTTCGATAGAAAGAATAGCGTTAAATTTCGTTTTCTAGTCATCTTGTTAACGATTCCCTATATGAATGGTTAACGTGTACCACTTTCAGGTACGCACACAACACTTGACCTCGTTGCATAGCTTAGAGTAACTACGCACCTTAACTATGATAGCGAGATTATTACTGATAAAACATTTAACGATTCATTGGTGTGTCATCCACATTCAGACAAGAAAACTCATTTTAATGGGCTACATGAGCCCTTAATAATTCAATCTTATCGAGTGATTGACTGAGCAATCAGTCAACATCGTTCCTCTTACGAGCATCTTCGAACCTCTCCTTTACCTTTACAGTCGAGTAACTACTAGTACAGTACCTTAATCATATTGCAGATAAAGCGACGTTTCACTTCTCATATCATATATGTGGAATTAGATAATTATCATAAAAGGCGTTATAACGCAATATAGAGCCCGTAGAAATCCAGTCTTCTTACTATCTTCACTTCTTCTTTAACATGACTTGTTACAAGTGATGAATCTTCCACCTATTTAGTGGAAGTTTTTGTGACTAAAGAAGATCAGCCTACGAAAAGATTTCTTAAACTACTACTACTCAACAGAACTAGACTCATGAACTAAGCTAGCAACTCCTGAAGAAGGGGCGTAGCGAGTCGCTTAAGCGAAGCTTTTGGAGAGGAAGAGAACATATGAAATCCAATATCGGCACAAAGATAAGGTTTATAGGCTGGAAATGGTGTAGCATCAGAGTGAATAGTTTCTGTAGCTGGTAACTCATTCACCTCTCCAGCTTCTCCAAGCTATCTATCTCTAATTCATTTACTTTACTTAACTTACGAAGCCAGTCTCCTCTATAAGACTTTCATTCCCTAGACCTCGTAGGCTGATGATTGGCCAACAGTATCAGTTCAATCTGGCATTTCATCAAGGGTAAGGGTGTACACTGTCAATGAACAAGTAGTTGCATTTACAGCAGAAGATAGATTGGTCCTCGTAGAACGTTAAAGACTTTTAGTCTGTTGTTCCATATCTATGGAATTAAGCCTCTTAGGCTGTCTACCTTTGATTCAATAGTCTCACCTTGGCGGTCTACTAAGAAGGTCGTATCCATGGTAGGGAAAGGCTTCCTTCCTTGGTGGTACGTACCAGGGACCTCACACCTCTTCACCAAGGTCTTACTTGGGAACCAACCTGGAAAGCAATCCCGAATTAGCTACGCCCCTCGGTTAGCTCGTTAAACCAAAAGCATCGCTTTAGCGATTCGCTACGCCCCTCGGTTAGCTCGTTAAAAATCCCCTTTCTAGCTACCAGAGGATTTTTCATTTCTTTCTTAAGGGCTCTATCTAGCTGTCTAAGGCCTTTTCTGATTATTATATGTAAGATTACATATGAATCATTAAACGTGAGTTTTGAAGTCATAATCTCGCTATCTGCTAAGTTCGTTGGGGCCCAACTATGACTGAGGGTTGTTCAGTTTGGTCTTCTTTACTAAGAGAAAGGATAAGATCGAATTCTGCTAAGGAATCGAAAGCGTCCAATCTGCTATGAGCTGAAAATCACAAAAAAGTATATAGCACCCTACCTTGCTCAGAGAGAAAGCAAGATAGTTGGCATTTAAACTCTTGAGTGAAAGTTAGATCCATTCGCTCCTAGAGGCAGAGCAAAGAAGGCCTTAGATCTTTGCTTTACTGTCGAGTCGGAGTAGCTCTTTTCGAACAAAGAAGAAACTTGCTAAGATTCAACTATATAGCCACCAGTTCAACTAAAGGAAGTAGCTTACGGAAAGCTGCTGGGGACTCTGGGGCGAGAAGAAGCATTTCCCGCCTTCCAAAAATATAGCTTTAGCTATTACAACCTAAGCTCAATGGAATTATGACCATAAACAGCAATAAGATCAAAACTATATCCCAAGCTCATATCCAAAACATGACAGTGTTGGTCAGAAGCCTGAACAAACCCCACTTTTTTAGCATTCCAAACAATCCACAAACGACCATTATATGCAAAATCATAATTATCTACACACTCCCAACCTCTACAAATCTTCTCACAAACTTTTTTGCTATTTTCTTTTTTACTCTTGTTTCACAAAAAACACACAAATCTATTTTCTTTTTAAAAGAGTTTTCTCTCTTTTTGTTTGATGTTGAAGCCCCTCACATTCCAGCAAATAATCCTCATCCTGCACCAGAGGGGATAAGGTCCCCGCCCTCTTGCATTGGAAGCTTTCCTTTGTCTATCAATGGATTCGGAATCACTGGTTCAATCACAGGTTTGTTGGCTATGGTAGAAGGGCCTGAATAAAGGACTCGATTCCTATCCTCCATCTCCTTAAATCGAATCACAAAATATCCTTCACTATGGTAGAGAATCTCAGGGGGGGTGACTAACCTTCCATTGATTTGCAATGTCAGTGTTCAAGTCTTTTATGGTCGGGGTCTCACCAATGACATACAAGATAAGAGAGGAAGCCCACTTAGCAGATTCAATCTCAATTTCATTCTCCATGAAACAAGCAGTCATCTTTCCCCCTTTTCACATAGGTGCAATGAAAGACAATTTCATACCTTTAGCAACGACTTTGTTGTGTTCTACCACCGGAATCTCAGGTATTGGAGCCTCAGGCAACGGAATCTCAGGCGAAGGTGAAGGAATCATTTTTAATCGACGCGGGATTGCAGTGCTTCCCCTTGCTTGTGGTTCAGATCCCAGATTGCGATTCTCAGTTTCTTTCGTTCGAACATCTTCATCTCACCTCTGGAAGATTGCGCTGACAGTTGCGCCGTCTTCTGATTCGATTGTGGTGCCGGATTTTTCTTCGGCCCGCCACGTTTTGCCATTCCGGCGAGGTGGTGCACAATAGCAAGCATCTTGGGTAATGAAGTTGAAGAGGCATCTTCCATTCATATCGATTTGGGTTTTTCTGCACCATATTTTGATCTGCCGCTTCTTCGATCCGGAATTCCCAGCAAATCCTTGACTCCTCGAATACAATGGGATTTCACACCTGGCGAATCTTTCACTCTACCTCCTCTTATTAAGACCATAGAATATTCCTGCAAATTATGACCTTCGCCCGAAATGTGAGCAAATATATCATGTCGATTGCTCAACCGTACTTTGGCTATCTTACGTAGAGCTGAATTAGGTTTTTTCGGTGTTCTCGTTGAAACACGCGGGCGTACTCCTTGCTTCTAGGGACATTGGTCCGAAGCTCGAGTACGGTCCGTGCGCCGTTTTTCTTCTCTACCATGACAAATCAATTGATTTATTGTAGGCATCGCTCTTTCCTTTGTCCTCCCCCCCCCCTCTTTTTTCCCTATCACTAGTGATTACTCCCGATCCGAAGCACCCCTTTTCCATTCATAGAGAAATCCTATCGTTAAAATCAATAAAAAGGCCATCATTAAGGCAAACAATGCGATAGCTTCCGTTAGAGCAAAGCCCAAAATAGCATAACCAAATAATTGTTTTGAAAATGAAAGATTTCACGTCACGACATTGATTAAAGAATAAGACATGGAATAAGCGCTACGGCGTCGGGTAAAAACGTCCCAGCAGCGCCTGGAGCGGTCATATCATGATATGCAAAGCATAAAAATGCCAACGGATCCGCTGCTCTCTCTTGCAGCATGTAATCAACTAAATGGTCGACCGTCTTACCGGGTGGAAAAATTACATTCTTTTCTGCTAAACGTGGCCCTAATTTAGTAATAACTTCTGTTTCCATAGTCTCCTGTAAGCAGTCCAAGACTTTTTCTTTATAATTTGTTTCTGAAACACCATAAGGGTTGTTTCCCCTTAAGGGTTTTAATCGAGCCACCCGCCAAACCATTAGAGCTAATAGTTCTGGGGGTACCGTATAAAGGGGATTACTGACAATATCATGTATGAGAAAATGAAGACACAAATCTGCTAAAGCTAAGGGGAGCATACTATATGTAGACTTTTCATTTTTGTAGTTCCGCTTCTTGCTCAAAAATGAAGAAAGACTTGTCAGAAATCACCGGTTGGGTTTTCCAACCAAGAAAGGCATGGGAGTTTTGGGCATTGCTTGGGCCGAGTTTTCTATGGATACATAGAAGGATCCCTCATTGCACACTTTTTATATCTGTCTTTGGTATCGGTTACATGACATCGACCCATGAGTACAACACCGCCACGTCGTTTCGAACGTGAGATCACACCAGCTTGTTGAAAAGGGAAAGATCGCTCTTAACTGAGGCCTCTCACCTATATAAGATGATATGATGCCATCATTTGACCCGCACGTCTAAATACGATATAAAACTAAAATAATGGGGCGACTAAGAGACTCTATATAAAGCTTGAAATCCGTTCTTAGACCTACCGGTGGCCCCCATTTCGCCTTACCAACCCCAGGTAGTTACAAGACGATCCTTCGCCGCGAGAACTAATATCGGGGGAGCTACCAATATGGAAAAGAGATAATGGTAGTCACGCATGCCGGAAAGACTCAAAATGAAAGCAAGCAACTAATAGACTTCGCGAACCCCTAAAAGTACTCTATCTCGCACGCAGACTACTGACGGAAACAATACATACTAGCCATACGAGTTCGGTTCACCTGCACTGACAGCCGCTTAGCAACTAAGCCCTAATAGACAAAAAGAAACCAATAGCTGAAAACCAATACTAAGCCCCTTGCTAATCTAACTTCCTTCTCTCTCTTCTGTATTAGATAGGCTTGAGGGCTCTACTCAAGAGAGGGGTGAGTGAGCAAGGCTGACTTGTGTAGGAGAGAGGTCCGTTGCACAAGTGCCGCGCGGGCAAGTTAGCTAGGCAAGCTAGAAGTCCGTGACAACTGGTATCAGAGCGAGGTTGTGCTTAGAGCCATGGCATCCTCAAAGGTTACTGACCCAAGGCCGTGTGACGATCAACCTAAGAAGAGGTCCAAGTCTAGAGAAAAAGAGACTAGGACATGTCATTACTGCAAGAAATCTGGCCATTTGAAAAAGTACTGCTACTCTTGGAAGAGAGACCAGGGTAAGATGCAAAATTCACAAAAGAAGGGAGATGACAGGAATACTGTAGCAACTGTTTCTAAAAGTGATGATGAGGTGACTTTGATTTGTGCAACCAGTGAGTGTCATCATGTTGAGAGTTCTAACACAAAGTGGCTTGTAGATACATGAGCTTCATACCATTGTGTTCCCAAAAGGGAGTACTTCATGAACTACCAAGCTAGTTCTGTTCCGGCGTCTATACTAGACGCTACTGTCTCTTCGATACTGAGTCGTAAGACGACGTTATTCAGCTCTTAACTACTTCGCTTGTCGGCTCAGCTCTAAAGATCCTAAGTGATTGAGTGAAGGAAGTATGCGTTATTCCCCCAGTCAATCTCTTTCTGGTGCCTGGTACTAAGGCTCTATATAAATTATATATATAAAAAGATAGATTTTTTTTCTTATAGCCTTTGATCCAATTTCCAGTGAAGAGAAGATATTCCCAGCTCAGCCTATTGCAGTTTGAGGGTAATCCCTTGCTTGTTTGCTGCAACAAAGGAGATACCTCAGGGAAACTCTTGACTCTATTCCGGACTTTATGCAAGGCCCGGGTATCACTACATGGGCTAATAGGCCAAACCAACCCACGGGAGGAAAAGCAACCAGACTTCAGGAGCTAACAGGCAATTACAGGAAATCCTAAATCCCAACCGAGCTACGAGAATCCCTCCTACTCCGCTCTTCTCAATTACTTTAGATGGGAAGCCCAGGCAAAAGACCTGATGCAGCTAGGAGCACAGAGAATGGAGGACGCTTTCGGACATCAACAAAGGTGGGCGAGAAGATGCTTCCAGACCTTTTTATACCAATGGCAATGGTCGGACCTTGGATTCCTCTTCAGTTGCTCGGACGAAAAGTAAACTATCATCTGCAAAAAAGAAATGGGAAATTGGGTCTACTTTCTTTCCAATCTTAACACCATGAATCTCCTTATTCCTCTCAGCCCTTCTCAGGAGCGTAGATTAACCTTCTCCACATAAGAGAAAAAGAGAGGGAGATAAGGGGTCACCCTGCCGTAAACCACAACTAGCTTTCCAATTTATCGAGGGTTTACCATTAACCAAGATTGCAAAAGTAGGAGAGGATACACATTGATAATCAGCCCTACAAAAGTGGCGGGGTATCCAAGCTTATGCATCATTTGACCAAGAAATTCCCACTCTACCCGATCATGTGCTTTACTCATGTCTAACTTAACAGCCAAGTTGCCTTCACTTCCTGCGTCTATACTAGACGCTACTGACTCTAAAGATACTAAGCCCGTAGGGCATTAATCAGCTCTGTCGCTCCTGCGCATCTACTCTGCTTGAGTCTTCGCCCCTACCTCTTCTGTCATTACTATCTACACATTTTCTCACCAGAGGACAATGATCAGAGACACCAGGGTTTTGTCAACAGAGGCTAGACCATAAAGGGAAAGCCAAGAAGCATTACCCAACCCCCAATCCTACTACATGTCCTGTGGCGCCCTTCTCCTTTATTGCTCCAAGAGTAATAGTGACCAACACTAGGAAGTGAGGTTAAATCACCATCCTCAAGGAAGTCATTGTTTCAGCGTCACTCACTACAGAACCATTCCATCTATCATCTGAGGCCAAAATAGAGTGCAAATCTCCTAAAAGCAGCCAAGGAAGCTGATTATGAGGAGATAGAGTAAGCAGACCCCTCCACAGTGCCTTCCTGTCTTCAATGCTATGCAAATTATAAACAGCTGTGAAAAGGAAAGCAACTTGCCCAGCCTTATCCTCCACCTTACAATTCAGCAATTTGTAAAACCTGAACCTGACAATCCTGAGCCACCCATCCTACCCAAATTCTCCCCCTAGGGGAGCAAGAGTATTTATTAGCCTAGGTCCACTTAGGCCCTAATTTCTTCTGTACCTTATTAGCTATTAAAGATTTCACTCTAGTTTCCACTAGAGAGATGACAGTCAACTTATTAGCATGTCACATCTTCCTCACCTCCACCTGCTTTCTCGGGTCATTGAGACCTCTCACATTCCAAGATCCTACAATCATAAAGAGGAATAAGGATGCCCGTCAGGGTCTACCTCCTCCATGTAACCCCCCCCCCCCCCCCACAATCTCCTGTAAGTGGCCAAGGCACCTGCTCTTTTTTTTCCTGAGCCCACATTGAGCATAGGCTTCTTACCTTTATATCTTCTCCTAGTGACAATCTTCCACCCCCCATCATCATCTAAATTGATGTGCTGAGGAGACTGATGAGGGGTGAGGACCTGAGGAACATTGCTTTGTGTCTGGCCTGTATCACTAGCACCAGTCACCTTTTCAGCAGTGGCCACAACATTAGGGCCTTCTTCACATTGCTTCTCTTGAGCATCAGGGGCCACCTCAGGGACAACCGCCTTTTGCTTAGGAACCCACATCTTTTTGAGGTCTTGGTCTAAGCCTGGTTCTCAGGGGAAACATGCCCCACCAACTGGCATTTCTCACAAAAAGGTGGGAGCCAGTCATATGTCACTTTCTGGTAAAAAAACAAGCCCATTAGGATCCTCAATCTGCACAACTTTAGGAAGCTCCTGAGTGACATCCAGTTCAATAAGTATCCTGGAAAAGGAGACTCTCATCTGCTTGGTGGTACACTCATCTTAGAACAAAGGGACTACCAAAACACTCCCCATTCTACTCAAAGAATCAGGTGTCCAACAATTGAGAGGGAGACTAGGAAAGCGCACCCAGATTGGAATCACCCTTAAAACCTCCTTGTTAAAAGAAAAATCCGGACTCCATTGTTTAACAATTATAGGTTTACTGTTAAATGAATGAGGGCCTCCATATAAGAAAGACCTCAGCCCTATCATCAGTACTAGAAAAATGAACCAGGAAATAACCAGCATCATGTAAAAAGACCCTAGGTTGAGCAACATGACTCCATTCTGCAGCAATATAACGCATAATTGCACCAATAGACGGGGTATCACCAACAACATACATGATTCAAGCTCTAGCCCATACTTCAGACAACTATTCAACTTAGTAAGCTTAGCAACTGAACATCCATCACGCATTTCAGGCGAAATAAAAGAAAGAGAAGCTCCCTTCGAGGACTGTTGAGTTTATTACCTGAAAAAAGCCGAGACCAACCTGAGCAAAAGTGTCCGGCACCGGAGGCACCTTACTCTGTTCAGGTGGTATTGTTCCATTGGACGCAAACTGCTGCAGCGTTTCAAGCTCATTTTAGCACCATGCTGCAACCTAGACCACCCACCAACAGAGTTCACCACATTCCTACATTTCAGGATTTTCTTTAAGACCCAAGAACATTTCTTGGGAACAGGAGCAGTCCAGCAATCCCTATGCTTGAAATAGTAAATGTGAGCCCAAAGTTACTTAGGCTTCTATCAACGCTATGAAGCAGCAATTACCTTAAGTGTCTTAATATATATTACCTATGCTTTTATGTAGGGGAGGTTACGATGGCCAAGGAGAAGGGTGATTTCCATCCCACATTCATCCTTACAAACTGATTGTTCAACTATTGGAAAGGGGGAACACCCTCAAGCTGCTGAAGTGGAAGCTGCTGAGGTCCGACCTCTTCCATGCAATGGGGCTGTTGCTTCACCTTTGGAGTAGGTGTGCGGTACTGGCCAGAATGATGATTCTGATGATGAGAGCTCTAATTGAAGGTAGGGTCTGTCATGACAGGAGTAGAGGTTGTATCAGACAACTCAATGCGCTCTCTCTCTTGCCTCTTGGCCCTTAGATACTCCCTAGCATCTAAAAAGGTCTGGGAAACCTCCCTTCGTGGAACTATAGGTACGGTGTTAGACTTGGTTTTTATCAGTCATCTTCTTCCAATCTATCGTAGGTGACTTCTTTGTTGCTTTAGCAGACTTCTTCTTAGGGCTCTTGAGGCTTGCCTTCTTGGCTGCCCCATCCTCGCTTGGTCTGACCCTGTCCCTTGTGAGTAGGGGTGGACTTGGCAACCAAGTCCTTCACCTGGGAGACCAGAGACTGCCTGAATTCAGACATGAAATCCTTGAGTTGGGCCTTGGTCAGGAGAGGGGGCAGGGCAGCAGCCTGAGTTTCCTTTTAAGAATCTACCGCCTGGGTGGCCTGTCCTCCTTTAGGCAGGGGGTCTCATCTTCTGCCTCCTCAGAGGCG
Organism: Chenopodium album; assembly: GCF_948465745.1. Lineage (NCBI taxonomy): Eukaryota > Viridiplantae > Streptophyta > Magnoliopsida > Caryophyllales > Amaranthaceae > Chenopodium > Chenopodium album. The sequence continues at coordinate 40,839,615 of NC_137834.1, read as the reverse complement.
CAGTAGAGGCCCTATGAAGTATCTTCTCTCCATATGGGACGTGTGCTGCCATTGTATAGTGCCTTCCCCATAGACGGCGCCAAATGTTTCGGGGTAAAATGGATTTATATTATTAATTAGGAAGGCGCAAATACAATGTTACAAAACTTGTAATACTAATCAGAATATTCCTTTATATTTCAAGAATACTCCACAACTGAAGGAATCCAGAGAGAGGAATCCAGTTTCTATTGTATGTGAAATTCTGCCCCCAAATGAGAGTAAATGAGGCCTATTTATATAAAGGTGGGATATGTGCTCATGATTGAGCTGGCTTCAGGATCGTGCGAAGTGTCGCAAATCTGTGCGTTGCACCTGTTGGGTTGATGGGCTTGTATTCCTTCATCCATCCATTTTAATCCAACCAACAATGTGCTGCCGCGTGTCAGCATCTCACTGGTCTTATTGGAGCTTCTTGCCTTGCCATATGTCGTAACGCCATTGGTCCACGTGTAATGGCTTTACCCATAACAAAAACGAGTGATCAGATACTCCAGGAAGCAAATAATCCACCTCCAAGAGAGAAGACTTCTGCATCCAGCAATCATTAGCATGACCATCTCCTTTACTAGACCATGAATAAAAATGCCCTTTAAAGTTGACTTCCACAAGATCATTGCTGGCAATGCTAGGTCTTGCATTTCATGAGTAGTAATAGGAGCACCATTTATCCTATCAGAGCTAAGCCTGACAGCATTAAGATCGCTTATAATCATCCAAGAAACAGATTGGAACTGAGGAGCCAGATTAGAGAGATCAGATCAAAGAATCTTCTTATCATCCAGAGTATTAAGGCCATAGACTGCTGTAAACATTAGAGATTGCATTGATTGTCTGTGAACAAGGGACATATTCATATATTGCTCATGAATGTGAAGGACCCGCACACTGATAACCACTGGGTCCCAACCAATCCAAAGCCTACCCTTAGGGGAGAACTGATAGTTGTCACACCAAGACCAACCTCCACTTCTTTTCCTCCAAATAGCATCTTATTTGTGGCACTTAACTCTAGTCTCACATATAGCAAGCAGAGCAAGTTTTAGTCATATATTTCTTGATCTCCTTTATTGTTAGAGGGGTATTAAGCCCTCTAATATTCCAGAAATATTCATCAGGAATGACAGGGAACAGCACCCTCCCCTCCTTCTGCATGATCCACAAGGGTCCCACCTTCCTCTAAGAGATGAAAAGATTTTCTTGAAGAGGCTTGAGACACTGGCACCCTAGCTCCCTCTCTATCTTTCGTAGTCACCAATTTCCACCCATGCTCTTCAGTAGACACTGGTCCTACTGTAACTTGATAGATTACCGCGTTGGTTAAGGTCATCTTTTCACGAAGTGAACATGGACTCACAAATTCTTCTATCAAAAAGGGGAACGTGGATCTGACAGATTGAACCTTGTTAAAAAGTCGTCAATGAAGTCAAGTGCGTCTTGCTTTATATGACCCTCTTTTAAGGAAATTTGATAAAAAATTTCCGTGTTAAGGGCAGATTCATAATGCCTAATCGAGAGGGAGCAATTGAGAAAGGATTTTACTAAGGCTTTGTATTCGCCGTCGCTTAGTTGAGGGGGAATTCCTCGAATCATCCTATTTTAAAGCAAGCGAATACGAGCAACCAGCTCCTGTTCGACTCCTAGATTCAAGGCTCTATAGTGATCAAGACCACTGTTCAGAAGAAGGCCATCAAGTGGAAGGTTGTTAGAGGGGAGGGGTTCGCCCTCGAGTTTTCGCCCTACACCTGAATTTCCAACCGATCCACCAACCGATACGGAAATCGAATTAGAACCGGCCCTTGGCCCTAAATGACCCGGCGGATCATAATTAATTAAAGTCATAGAATTGGACGACGGAAATGATGGAAGAGCCTGGGGTTGCCCTAGAACACCTAAGAAAAAAAAAGAAAAGAAGTAAACCCAAGAACGACTAGATTTGCACCCGAAAGTAGAGAAGTTTCTCTCGTTAGTCTGGGCTTGATTGCCGCGGGTTGTGGACCACCCGACGGAGGATGTAGTTCGCGTTAAGTCTATGTCACGCAGGGTACCAATCCATTTCGTTAGGAAGATGGCAAGGATGAAAAAAGAATCTCGCGAGAGAGATAAGAAAAAGAGTACAGAAGCGAGAGCGGGCTATAGCTTGAATCAGCTCGTGCACACACACATGAAATTGACTGAAGACAGGGAGGACTCTTTCAACTAGAAGAAAGCAACCAACAAGGCCAGACAACAAGAAAGAGAGTGGGGCAGTCTCATCCCATGAAAGGTAAGGAAGGACTGCTGCTTTCCCGCGTGGAAGAGGTTCAATTCAATAGTTCCGACTCTGACTTTAAAGCCCGGCCGGGTGAAGAAGCCTCAGCCCGAGCTTTGACTATGACTACGAGCTATTGGGATCACATTCGAGGAGGTCAAGTCGGGTGGAATAGATGAGTGTCACGGCTAAGCCCCGGTCTTCTCGTACCAACATCGGGAAATCCGACAGTAACCTCCTTTTGTACGCAATTCGAAGATCGACGCTCGGGTGAAGACAATGAGTGCTTTACCGGAAAGCACGGATCTAAAGGAGGGGCACTTTAGCTTGTTCCGAAAGGCGTCTCCTTCCCCCTGCGTTCAAGATGTCCCTTTCCGCTACTACAAAAGAATACCTTTTGGACGTTGCCACCGCTCAATCCACCCTTGCAGAAAGTTGGTATTCAAGAGACGGAAACTGTGTCAAGAAGGTGGAACTAGGAAGAAGAACAGGGACCCACCTCGAGCCATCCTGACGGACGAGCAGCATCAATTGAATCGGCAGACACAAATATGAAGACAGAGACGAGCTAACATGTAAAGTAGTGGAATGGAAAAGGATGATAGCCCACCCAAGACAGCACATAGAGTAAGGTTGGCTCTATGCGAGAGAAGAAAACAGCATGGACACGACTCCTTTTGGGTAGATCGTCCAGCAAGTTACCCATATAGTTCTTATCGCGAGGGTGAAATACAATTCCTTACATCTGGATTGACACTGGAGAACCTCGAGAACCCAAGAGATAAACTGAAAGATAGAAACTATCTAACAATTGAAATATGAATAGGAGCATCCTTCAGAGAAAAGAGACATGGACAATGTATCCTAAACAGTATGGCAATCTCTTCCTCTTTCGATTGGCGAAGAAGCAACTCCTTGAGCGGCTCTATCAAGGAACAGAGGCAAGGGATCTTTTCCAGTGGTCATTAGTCATGCACTTTGTGGTCCGGGTGTTGGCGAAGCATAAGAGGAGATTCTTACCAGACATACTACTCATCGATTATTTTGCCCTTTGGGATCGAAACAACTTGTTAAGGGTTGTCGCCTACATAACCTACCTCCCAGACTAAGTAAGGGAAGAAGGTATCAGATCACTGTAGTTCTAGCCCTTTTGTTAAAGCAGTTCCTATACTTTGAATGACTTACCGGTAGTAAAGTAGTCTGCTAGACGAACCCATAACCCAACGCTCTTCGTAACCCCCCCCCCCCCTTTTTTTCAATAAGAGTCCCTCTTCTCATCTTCATTGATAGCTTTCTCTAGCCCCGGTTGCGCTTCCTTCGTTTGGCGAAGTTTATAAACGCAAAAGGAGCTTTTCACCCCCTGGAGCCAGCTGTACTCAATCTCTTCAATTAAGAGAATTCCGACTGCAGCCGCATGACGGTGATTGGCTACGGAGATAGCCTTCAACCACCTTGGATATAATAGCATGACTATACAAAGCAAAATAAAAAATAGAATCAAGGCGAAGACGAGACTTCCCGTGAGTATTCCGAGAAAAAATTTCCCGAGTGAAGTTAATTCTCCCTGTGATAAAAAGAGAGAGATAACTTGATTAACGAATTCTTTCATTATTTTGCTTTTTCCCCTTCTTTTGACTATGATTGGGTCCTGCAGTGGCAGAACCTCATGAACCGGGCGTACTACTTCTCAACTTTCTGTGGACCTTTCTTCTCTTATGATTTTTGCAACTTTCTTGAGTTTAGTGATTGATATCAAAGAGAGTCTCAGTCTAGTCACTCAACTAATCTACTCGTAGAGTGCTAGTAGTCTATTAGTAGCGTGTGTGGTAGTTAAGATTTCGCTCCTTCTTCTCCGCTATGGAACCCCACTTGGAATGCAAAGCATTCTTTTCAACCTTGTACTAAGCTAAGGAATCATAGCCGGCTTTTTAAAACACATATAATACATTATAAAACACATGACAGAAGAGAGAGAACACATGTATGGTTGTTTTTTCATGCAGCCTGACTCAGAAAATGTTTTTATGGCATTGAAGGCAGAAGGATGTCGAGTAACTACTAGTAAAGTACCTTAATTTAATCAAATTGTAGAAAAAGTGACGTTTCACTTCTCATATAGGCATATAAAAATTTTGTAAAAACACATGACAGAAGAGAGAGAGCTACAAATTGAAAAAACACTCTAAACAGGAGACCCTTTTCTAGTCGTTTTCGCTTTGGTAAAACTACTTGTGAACATACAAGCAAAGGTAATTGCTAGCCGTAGATCTAGAAGCAAACATCTATCTCCTTTAGCCCTTGTTGCTTCCCGAGCTGTTATCTCCTTAACGCTATATCTATGTTCATTCTTTTTTATATCATTGTTGGTCGATCACCTGTCGAAGGATGCCTTAACTAAGGCCTACCTAAATAGTTCCTCGTGCTTTATGACTTCTTCTTTTAACGGATGAATCAGTCAGACTAGGGAAGCGAAGACAAAGACTCCGCTTTTAGCTTCTTTTTGGCCAGCAAGAGAGACTAACGGGCTACCAATTATGGCACCCCCCCATTAGTCGAACGAACTCAAGCCGTTCAACTTACACACACATAGACAAACCAACCAAACTCAAAAACGCATTCTTTCCAAAAGTTTCGCTTAAGCTATTACAACCCTCCATTCACTAGGAATGAGCCCATTGGGCAGTCTTTACCCTTCCCCCAAAAGTCCTAATCGAAGAGCCATATGAGACAAAGAACCAACTAGCTTATATCCTTAACTGCAAAACAGCTCCGAGTGGTTAGCGAACTATTGAAGTATATAAGTTCCAGTCCGCATTGAGGAGACAACCCAGGTGAAGCAGAAGCTGCAGCTCTAACCCTTGGGGACAAAAACAAGCTCCAAAGAGAAGTACTTCTCTTAGCCATTTTCTAGTTTCCCCTCCTTCAAAACAAAGCAAGTGTATCAAGGAAGCGGAAAGAAGAAGTGTTAATCATAGCCAGCATTTTAAAACACATATAATACATTATAAAACACATGACAGAAGAGAGAGAGCTACAAATTGAAAAAACATAAAATAAATCTGATGTTGAGGCTTATTTCTTCTGCCACATTTAATGGCCCACTCAACTTCAGAAGTAAACACATCAGGGCATCTTCTAAACTACAACAGATTAAGAATTTATGGGGAGAGTGTGTTCTAGCAGCAACTCACATCATAAATTGACTTCCATCCTCTGTGCTCAAATGGAAGACCCCCTATGAAAGATTGATGAAGAAGTTTCCTGATTATGATCACCTTAGGGTGGTGGGATGCCTTTGTTATGCAGTTAACACTCACAGAAAAGGGTGTGAGATGTGTCCTTTTAGGTTACCCTGGTGGACAAAAAGCTTACAGATTAATGGATTTAGAGACAAGGAAGATCTTTATGTCAAGAGATGTAGAGTTTAAAGAGCATATATTTCCTTTTAAGCAAAGTTCAGAAGAGTTTAACAAGCTTCCTCACTGTATACAGATGTTGCCACAACTGCACTGTGAAGAAGATGTAGATCACAATGCAGGGACTCCAATTCCAACTATTCTTGAAGAAGCATTTGGATGAGGCATTCACAATCAAGGATCTGGGAAAGATGAGAGATTTTCTTGGTATAGAAGTTGCAAGAGGAAACAAAGGGAGTGAAACTTTCAACTGATCAAGGTGAAGTTTTGGTACCAGTAGTCCCATTCCTTGAGAGCAGGTAACTTGAGATTTTAGGCCAGAAAGTGGTGGTCTAGCTCCTTCCCCTGCTTTGTAGCTTTCCATTAGCTACCCCTCTGCTTTATTGTGAACTAGCTTTCTAGCTTAGAAAAGAGGATATACTGCTTTGGACCCTCATATGGCCAGTCACCCACGAAGGTGGTTTCTCGTTCGAAATTGACTAGTTCAAATGGTTCATCCAGGTAAACTCGTCAATTGGTCTTTGACCTCTCCCATGTTGTTGATTGGTATACCCTTCGTTTTGGAAATAACGTATGTAAGTCAATCACTATCTTCATTCTATCTTTTAGTCTAGTTGGTAGCAATCTAAGGATTCACAGCTCTCCAAAGGTAGGTTAATCAGTATATCCCGATTCCCGCTACGCACTTTGCTTTCGATTAGGGGTCCCTACCCTCCATTCTCTCAAGTACTTCCCCGCTTCCTCTGCTTGCTTTCATGTAGTTTATTGCGGCTAGTCTGGATTTCTTCTTGTCTTTACTTTTTTTTCTATTCGTTGAGGTACTTTTCACTCTTTTGAGGATGTAACAAGTCTTTCTTTCCACTCTGCTAGCAGTCCATGTCTAACAATCTTCGAAGCCGTATCAAGGCCAATTCCCTTTCTTTGAGATTAAGACTCGGGTGAGAGGGAAGGAATTAGGTTGCAGAGGAGCCCTATTCGCGATCGTCTTTGTAGGAGAAGCCCTTGATCAATTTTCCGATTACCTTACCTGCTGCCCTGGGACACATTCCTTCGACCGTGGTAGAAAGGTAAAGAGATATGAGAGTGAGGCTAGCTTTTGGCATCCCCTAAGCCCTAAGAGGATGGATGTGCTTAGACGACTCTTGAAACTCGTCTTTATGCCCTTCGTTCCAAATTCCGGTTAAAAAAAAGACTTAAGAGCAAAGTTCGAAAGAAAGAAGGAGAGAGAATCTTACCCTCCCATAGACCAGCTCCATGCTTAGCTAAGCTCGCAACAAATGAAATAAAATGAGTGAAATCATATATTATATGATTGCCGGCGGTCCATCGTGCTTGAGGGTTCGGTTGTGCTTCTAGCAAGTTAATCACTTCGTTGACACACGTAAAGCTTTGCAGCCCTCCCTGCGGTTTTTAGTTTAGTTTGTCTACTTCCCTTCCAAACGACGATGAGGCTAAGCGAACAAAGTCTAACCTTAAGAGGGGGATTGATCCTACTTATATATATTTTACCATATATGCATGTCGTTCTTCCTTCCCTTCCTTAGAAGGTATCTTTTCATTTCATGAAACCGCAGCTATTGAATCTGCTGAAAAGTCAGTAGTACTTTGATTGGACCGGGAATGGGAATTCTTTTTCTAACCTAAGAGAATCCAGAGCCAATTCAGCCAATTGGGATTATACGCTAGATGATACGAATCCTAGGCTTGCAGCGCATTCTCGAAGAGCTAATTCTTACAAAGAGAAAGTTAGGCAAAAGGGGTCGTCAGTCTTCATCGCCCACGAGCATTGGGCCAAGAGTCAGTCTAGCTCTCGCTCGTGTCCAATTTCCTTATCCTTTATTTAGGGGCGTAGTAGGCACTACGTCTTTTTTGGCATGCGGACCCTCTTGTGAGACTCACGAAATGGAAGCTAAATGAAAATCGGAACTTACCTTCTTACAGGATCCTTAAGGTACTGTGGACTCTTGCACCTTTCTCTTTATCTAATAAAACTGTCTCTGTATCAGCTACCAGGAAGGGTTTCCTATTTTGACTTTTAGATTGCCCAGATGGGATATAGGTTAGATACTTTTCATTTCCGTGTCTGATCTTTTTAGTACTGATAGGATCAATTGATTTGATGGAATCAAATGTTTCAAGGAATTCTAAAAGCTCGGTTTTTCTATAATCTTGAGGAAAATAGGAATTTCACTCTTTTTAGCTTCAGTGTAGACTCGAATAGTCATTTTATGAACTGAATCTTTTTCATATAAATCAATATACTTAGATATTGACCGCTCTAAATGAGCGTCGATCTCATTCTTAGGAAGAAGGTTCCCGTCTTCCAAAGTCAAGGGAATAGCATTACCAATCGTAAATGTCATATCCACCCCAATCTGCATCCGTATATGATATCAGAGATGAAACTGAAGAAGGATAAAGATTAAGTCCATGATGAAGTGTTCCCTGAATATAGCGCAGGATGCGCCTGAGAGCCTGCATATGTTCATCCATTGGATTATGCATAAATAGGCAGATTTTTTGTACCGCATAAGAAATGTCTGGTCTCGTGAAAGTGAGATATTGGAGAGCTCCTGCTAGACTGCGGTAGTGGGATGGATCCTCATACGGAGTGCTTTTTTTAGCACTAAGTTTCGGTTTAGTATCAACCGGAGTAGGGCAAGATTTACAAGATGACATGCCAGCACGCTCAATTCTTTCTTCTGCATACTTTTTCTGAGACAAAAATAGACCACCTGCATGACGAGTTACTGCTATACCCAAGAAGTAACTCAGTGGACCCTAATCTTTCATAGCAAATTCTGAGCTGAGAAGTGTCATGATAGACTTGCAAAGGGTGTCAGAAGAAGCAGTGAGGATGATATCATCCACATAGAGAAGAATGTAAGCTAATGTCGTACCATTCCGGTAGATGAAAAGAGAGTTGTCGGACTGACTTTGAGAGAACCCAATAGAAGAAACATAGCCGGTAAATCGTTTGTACCAGGCTCAAGGAGCTTGCTTGAGCCCGTATAGAGATTTCCGCAGAAGACATACATGATTAGGACGATATGGGTCCTTAAAACCCAATGGCTGATGCATGTACACTGTTTCTTTCAGTTCACCATGTAAGAAGGCATTCTTTACATCCAACTGATGAATTGGCCAAGATTTAGAGAGAGCAAGACATAGCACAGTTCGTATGGTTGCCGGTTTGACTACAGGGCTAAAAGTCTCTCCACAGTCCACGCCAACTTGTTGACCTGCACCATCACCTACAAGTCTGGCTTTATGCCTCTCAAAAGAACCATCATCTTTTTTCTTGTGTCTGAAAATCCACATAGACCAAATAACATTAACATCAGGAGGATGGGGCACTCAATCCCACGTCTTATTTTTAATTAGAGCATTAAATTAATCATCCATAGCCATTTTCCAATTCGGGTCTTTAAGTGCAGACACGGGGTTACGAGGGATGGGATATATTGTGACATGAGTAAGTAAGCCATGTTGGTCTTTTTTATTTGGTTTAAAAAGACCGTGTTGGCTTCTCGTAACGGGTTTGGTTTCTAAACTCAAAGTGGGCTGGACAACAGGCGAGCCGGGCTGTGGGACCTGACCAGGTCTGTTCACAAGCTGGGCCGGTGAAGGAGGAAGATAATTTTGGGCCCGAGGTTGTGAAGTTGGTGGATTTTTTATTTGATTTTTCACGTAAGGTGATAACCCATCTTTAAGAAAATCATATGATGAAGAAGTAGGAGTATGCAGCTTTGCAAATGGGAACTCATTTTCCACAAAATATACGTGACGACAAATGAAAATTTTCTTAGATGAGAAAGAATAACATTTGTAACCACGATGATTTGAGGGATATCCAAAAAAGACACAAGGTGTGGAACGATCTTGAAGCTTATTTATCGTAGTAGATGGAAATAGAGGATAACATAAGCAACCAAAAAATCGTAAGTGAGAGTAAGGGGGTTGGTATATGATTTGAAGTGGCGATTGCAAATTAAGAGTCTTGCTTGGTAATTTACATTTTCTATGATCATCTTTATTTCAGGTATTCAAGGAATCTAGTCCTTGCTTGGCTTTCCTAAATAGTGTTACTCAAAAGTAAGTGCTTTGAATCGAACGTACGCTCGTTGAATAGAGGAAACCGCAGGGTTCGAAGTCTCGTCCACGCCGGACTGCTCTAAGGCCTAATCAGGGATAAAGTCCATTCTCTCTGTACCGATAATAGCGTAAGCTTTTAGCCGGGAATTAGGCGGTTAGCTGGACCGAAATCACTTAAACTAGGGGGGCTTTTTTTTTTGTTTGCCCCTTGACTCTTTCTATTGAAAGACTCGAGAGTCGTTGGGTTCAGTCAGGGGAAAGCTTTCATAATCACTCTTAGTCTTAGCGGCAGAACTTCACTCGTTGGTTTAACAAAAAGAGTACTTTTTTCGTAAATAAAGAAAGGAGTAGTTCTTCGTGTCGTGGTGGAAGCCATTCAATCGTCATCTGATAGAGGCTCTGCGCCTTTGAACAGGATAAGGGGAAAGAGAAAAGAGCTTTGCCAAAATCCACCATCCGCGGACTCATTCGAGGCGGAGTCACT